>NC_091171.1:42090753-42093253 GCF_040958095.1 Procambarus clarkii
AATGGGACTTCGAAGCTTCGAGCATGGTAGGGTGGGACTTCCAAGCTTCGAACATGGTAGGGTGGGACTTCCAAGCTTCGAACATGGTCGAATGGGACTTCGAAGCTTCGAGCATGGTAGGGTGGGACTTCGAAGCTTCGAGCATGGTAGGGTGGGACTTCCAAGCTTCGAACATGGTCGAATGGGACTTCGAAGCTTCAAACATGGTCGAGTGGGCAACCCGTCCTCGACTCAAGTCCATTACATTCAGCGGTCGACCCCACAGACGCATTCATAAATTTTAACATGCTGTTCATTCAAAACGGGAATTTTCTCAAGTATAAATTAATATTATAATATATTAGCATATTGTGCATATATAGGCATAGGATAGGTTAGGTGTTTAGGTTCTGTTGGCGATTATTTGTATTTGTAGTACGTGGGTGAAGCATTTATAGCGTTGTGATTCGAACAAAATTCGTCAGTGAAGCACTTGTTCCGGATATGTTCGAACGCCAGCAGTTGTGAGTCGTGTGTAAACCGCTTTTCATTCATGAAAAGGGGGTTTGGCGGGTGGATGGAATCACTTTTGGATCTTTGTTTGGAGGACGGGCTGTATCATTCATAAACAGCGGGTTTGGTGGGTGCATGGAATCACTTTTGGATCTTTGTTTGGAGGACGGGCTGCGAATGGGACTCCTAAGCTTCGAACATGGTCGAGTGGGACTTACGTCAAATAGTGACGTATGTAGATTCCGTATTGGACATATACGCTGCGAATCGAGGACGTTGTTTTGATGCTGAGCTGTGAACAGTTGCATTAACTTCTGAGTAGAACTTCCGAGAAGTTGCCATCTTAGTAACGTTGAGAGACTCTGTGCTTCAGCTTGTTGTCTCTCTCTCTCTCTCTCTCTCTCTCTCTCTCTCTCTCTCTCTCTCTCTCTCTCTCTCTCTCTCTCTCTCTCTCTCTCTCTTCTCTCTCTCTCTCTCTCTCTCTCTCTCTCTCTCTCTCTTCTCTCTCTCTCTCCTCTCTCTCTCTCTCTCTCTCTCTCTCTCTCTCTCTCTCTCTCTCTCTCTCTCTCTCTCTCTCTCTCTCTCTCTCTCTCTCTCTCTCTCTCTCTCTCTTCTCTCTCTCTCTCTCTCTCTCTCTCTCTCTCTCTCTCTCTCTCTCTCTCTCTCTCTCTCTCTCTCTCTCTCTCTCTCTCTCTCTCTTCTCTATGTAGAGAAAAAACAAGGAAAGCTTTATTGATGATGATGTTTCGTCGTATGAAAAATCTTAATTGATCATCATATTTATCTTGTAAGATCGTTAATATTAACGATAGTTCGTAAATAAGATCTTTATTGAAGATGACATTTCACCTGTAAGATCTTTGCTCGACCAAATAAGGTGAAAGTTAGGTGTAGGGGGGTGGGGTTGGTGGGGGGAGGAGGAATACGCATCTGGCCCCCCCTTAACTACCGCAGTTCAAAGGCCTTGTATGCTAACGACTCAAATCCAACTGGGAACAATTCTCAAGAACAATATTATGGATTTTTGGCAAGCCGCCGGCTTACTGTCTTCGAGAGAGAGAGAGAGAGAGAGAGAGAGAGAGAGAGAGAGAGAGAGAGAGAGAGAGAGAGAGAGAGAGAGAGAGAGAGAGAGAGAGAGAGAGAGAGAGAGAGAGAGAGAGAGAGAGAGAGAGAGAGAGAGAGAGATATCCCCCCCCCCTCCTCCCCTCAGGTAAATTCAGGAAAAAACACAACATTATTTCCAATAAATCTCACGCATAACAATAATACTACAGCTGTATTTATGAAAATACAGTGACAGGTTTTAGCAACCAAAGTAGTCAACAAATTCAATAAAAACATGGGTTATGTCCTTATTATTTTTAAAGTCATCAGTTTACTTTGAACTTTACAAGTATTATCACATTATTATTAAGGCACTTGAGCCTCGCTCTAGCACTTGTAATATAACACGAAAGTTACGGGTTATTGCAACTTTAAGTTGTTGTAAAACACGTAATTTACGACAACCGGTAGACATACTACCAGGGGGTAGATGGGGCGTCATCTACTCGTCATCTACTGGGACGTAGGTGGGTTTGGAGGCGCTGGAGCAGCCATGTAGATGAGTGAATCATCAGTAGATGAGTACAGGTCTATGTTGAAGCTTTGACCAATCACCTCTCACACGTTGAAGCTTTGACCAATCACCTCTCACACGTTGAAGCTTTGACCAATCATCTCTCACACGTTGAAGCTTTGACCAATCATCTCTCACACGTTGAAGCTTTGACCAATCATCTCTCACACGTTGAAGCTTTGACCAATCATCTCTCACACGTTGAAGCTTTGACCAATCACCTCTCACACGTTGAAGCTTTGACCAATCATCTCTCACACGTTGAAGCTTTGACCAATCACCTCTCGCTGCTCCAGCTTGACCAATCATGCCCCTACATCTTCTTGACGAATCATCTCTCTCTGCCCCAGCTTGACTGAGCTTAATCCAGCTTGACCTTCAAAAACCCCT